>NW_026291807.1:0-29191 GCF_023091745.1 Budorcas taxicolor
CTGTCACGTGGATCAAGGGATCTGTGGCTTTCCCTCGAGGCTGTCCCTCGAGGCTTTCCCACGAGGCTTTCCCACAGGGCTGTGCCACATGCCACCTTGGTGTGAGTCGATCCTCGGCGTGAAAGACGAGCCGGTGAAGGGAAAAGAGGTTCCTCTGGAATGGACTGAGACATCTGGGGGACTCTTGGAATGGTGGCACGACCCTGGAGTTCCTCTCGCCGTTCCTGTTGAGAGGGCCTCCTCTTGAGATGCGACGGGAACGCCGGGAACTCTTTCCCGACGAAGCAGGGAAAGGATCCCTCATCTCGAGCTACGAGGCGGAAACGGGGCTCCTCTGGATGTGGGCGGGACCCTCGTGATTCCTCTCGAGTGGAGACGGCTAGGTCGGGGAACTTCTTGATTTGCGCCAAGGGTGTGAAGGACCCTTTCGAAGTTCCAGAGGTGAGGTGTGATCAGCCTCGAGACGCCTCAGCGGAAATGGGCCTCATCTCGCCTGGAGGGGAGAACCTCCTGGATTTTCTCGAGTTGCGGCAGGTCTTCTCGAGTTACGACGGGGACCTCAGGGACCCGCTCTGGTGGCCTCAGGAAAGGCCAGTCCCCATGCGAGTTGCTAGGGGACCTCTCGGGATTCCTCTCCCGTCCATGCCGGGTCCTCAGTCCTTGTGTGGAGTCGGGGCCGGAACCTGAGGATTCCTCTCCAGTGTTGCCATGGATCTTGGGGTGCTTCTGAGTCTCCCCAGGGGAGTCAGGCCTCGTCTCGAGTGGGGGCATGCACGTGCGCTTTCCTCCCGAGCTGCAGCAGTAGTGTCACGCTTCCTGTCACGTGGATCAAGGGATCTGTGGCTTTCCCTCGAGGCTGTCCCTCGAGGCTTTCCCACGAGGCTTTCCCACAGGGCTGTGCCACGTGCCACCTTGGTGTGAGTCGATCCTCGGAGTGAAAGACGAGCCGGTGAAGGGAAAAGAGGTTCCTCTGGAATGGACTGAGACATCTGGGGGACTCTTGGAATGGTGGCACGACCCTGGAGTTCCTCTCGCCGTTCCTGTTGAGAGGGCCTCCTCTTGAGATGCGACGGGAACGCCGGGAACTCTTTCCCGACGAAGCAGGGAGAGGATCCCTCATCTCGAGCTACGAGGCGGAAACGGGGCTCCTCTGGATGTGGGCGGGACCCTCGTGATTCCTCTCGAGTGGAGACGGCTAGGTCGGGGAACTTCTTGATTTGCGCCAAGGGTGTGAAGGACCCTTTGGAAGTTCCAGAGGTGAGGTGTGATCAGCCTCGAGACGCCTCAGCGGAAATGGGCCTCATCTCGCCTGGAGGGGAGAACCTCCTGGATTTTCTCGAGTTGCGGCAGGTCTTCTCGAGTTACGACGGGGACCTCAGGGACCCGCTCTGGTGGCCTCAGGAAAGGCCAGTCCCCATGCGAGTTGCTAGGGGACCTCTCGGGATTCCTCTCCCGTCCATGCCGGGGCCTCAGTCCTTGTGTGGAGTCGGGGCCGGAACCTGAGGATTCCTCTCCAGTGTTGCCATGGATCTTGGGGTGCTTCTGAGTCTCCCCAGGGGAGTCAGGCCTCGTCTCGAGTGGGGGCATGCACGTGCGCTTTCCTCCCGAGCTGCAGCAGTAGTGTCACGCTTCCTGTCACGTGGATCAAGGGATCTGTGGCTTTCCCTCGAGGCTGTCCCTCGAGGCTTTCCCACGAGGCTTTCCCACAGGGCTGTGCCACGTGCCACCTTGGTGTGAGTCGATCCTCGGCGTGAAAGACGAGCCGGTGAAGGGAAAAGAGGTTCCTCTGGAATGGACTGAGACATCTGGGGGACTCTTGGAATGGTGGCCCGACCCTGGAGTTCCTCTCGCCGTTCCTGTTGAGAGGGCCTCCTCTTGAGATGCGACGGGAACGCCGGGAACTCTTTCCCGACGAAGCAGGGAAAGGATCCCTCATCTCGAGCTACGAGGCGGAAACGGGGCTCCTCTGGATGTGGGCGGGACCCTCGTGATTCCTCTCGAGTGGAGACGGCTAGGTCGGGGAACTTCTTGATTTGCACCAAGGGTGTGAAGGACCCTTTGGAAGTTCCAGAGGTGAGGTGTGATCAGCCTCGAGACGCCTCAGCGGAAATGGGCCTCATCTCGCCTGGAGGGGAGAACCTCCTGGATTTTCTCGAGTTGCGGCAGGTCTTCTCGAGTTACGACGGGGACCTCAGGGACCCGCTCTGGTGGCCTCAGGAAAGGCCAGTCCCCATGCGAGTTGCTAGGGGACCTCTCGGGATTCCTCTCCCGTCCATGCCGGGGCCTCAGTCCTTGTGTGGAGTCGGGGCCGGAACCTGAGGATTCCTCTCCAGTGTTGCCATGGATCTTGGGGTGCTTCTGAGTCTCCCCAGGGGAGTCAGGCCTCGTCTCGAGTGGGGGCATGCACGTGCGCTTTCCTCCCGAGCTGCAGCAGTAGTGTCACGCTTCCTGTCACGTGGATCAAGGGATCTGTGGCTTTCCCTCGAGGCTGTCCCTCGAGGCTTTCCCACGAGGCTTTCCCACAGGGCTGTGCCACGTGCCACCTTGGTGTGAGTCGATCCTCGGCGTGAAAGACGAGCCGGTGAAGGGAAAAGAGGTTCCTCTGGAATGGACTGAGACATCTGGGGGACTCTTGGAATGGTGGCACGACCCTGGAGTTCCTCTCGCCGTTCCTGTTGAGAGGGCCTCCTCTTGAGATGCGACGGGAACGCCGGGAACTCTTTCCCGACGAAGCAGGGAAAGGATCCCTCATCTCGAGCTACGAGGCGGAAACGGGGCTCCTCTGGATGTGGGCGGGACCCTCGTGATTCCTCTCGAGTGGAGACGGCTAGGTCGGGGAACTTCTTGATTTGCGCCAAGGGTGTGAAGGACCCTTTGGAAGTTCCAGAGGTGAGGTGTGATCAGCCTCGAGACGCCTCAGCGGAAATGGGCCTCATCTCGCCTGGAGGGGAGAACCTCCTGGATTTTCTCGAGTTGCGGCAGGTCTTCTCGAGTTACGACGGGGACCTCAGGGACCCGCTCTGGTGGCCTCAGGAAAGGCCAGTCCCCATGCGAGTTGCTAGGGGACCTCTCGGGATTCCTCTCCCGTCCATGCCGGGTCCTCAGTCCTTGTGTGGAGTCGGGGCCGGAACCTGAGGATTCCTCTCCAGTGTTGCCATGGATCTTGGGGTGCTTCTGAGTCTCCCCAGGGGAGTCAGGCCTCGTCTCGAGTGGGGGCATGCACGTGCGCTTTCCTCCCGAGCTGCAGCAGTAGTGTCACGCTTCCTGTCACGTGGATCAAGGGATCTGTGGCTTTCCCTCGAGGCTGTCCCTCGAGGCTTTCCCACGAGGCTTTCCCACAGGGCTGTGCCACGTGCCACCTTGGTGTGAGTCGATCCTCGGCGTGAAAGACGAGCCGGTGAAGGGAAAAGAGGTTCCTCTGGAATGGACTGAGACATCTGGGGGACTCTTGGAATGGTGGCACGACCCTGGAGTTCCTCTCGCCGTTCCTGTTGAGAGGGCCTCCTCTTGAGATGCGACGGGAACGCCGGGAACTCTTTCCCGACGAAGCAGGGAGAGGATCCCTCATCTCGAGCTACGAGGCGGAAACGGGGCTCCTCTGGATGTGGGCGGGACCCTCGTGATTCCTCTCGAGTGGAGACGGCTAGGTCGGGGAACTTCTTGATTTGCGCCAAGGGTGTGAAGGACCCTTTGGAAGTTCCAGAGGTGAGGTGTGATCAGCCTCGAGACGCCTCAGCGGAAATGGGCCTCATCTCGCCTGGAGGGGAGAACCTCCTGGATTTTCTCGAGTTGCGGCAGGTCTTCTCGAGTTACGACGGGGACCTCAGGGACCCGCTCTGGTGGCCTCAGGAAAGGCCAGTCCCCATGCGAGTTGCTAGGGGACCTCTCGGGATTCCTCTCCCGTCCATGCCGGGGCCTCAGTCCTTGTGTGGAGTCGGGGCCGGAACCTGAGGATTCCTCTCCAGTGTTGCCATGGATCTTGGGGTGCTTCTGAGTCTCCCCAGGGGAGTCAGGCCTCGTCTCGAGTGGGGGCATGCACGTGCGCTTTCCTCCCGAGCTGCAGCAGTAGTGTCACGCTTCCTGTCACGTGGATCAAGGGATCTGTGGCTTTCCCTCGAGGCTGTCCCTCGAGGCTTTCCCACGAGGCTTTCCCACAGGGCTGTGCCACGTGCCACCTTGGTGTGAGTCGATCCTCGGCGTGAAAGACGAGCCGGTGAAGGGAAAAGAGGTTCCTCTGGAATGGACTGAGACATCTGGGGGACTCTTGGAATGGTGGCCCGACCCTGGAGTTCCTCTCGCCGTTCCTGTTGAGAGGGCCTCCTCTTGAGATGCGACGGGAACGCCGGGAACTCTTTCCCGACGAAGCAGGGAAAGGATCCCTCATCTCGAGCTACGAGGCGGAAACGGGGCTCCTCTGGATGTGGGCGGGACCCTCGTGATTCCTCTCGAGTGGAGACGGCTAGGTCGGGGAACTTCTTGATTTGCGCCAAGGGTGTGAAGGACCCTTTGGAAGTTCCAGAGGTGAGGTGTGATCAGCCTCGAGACGCCTCAGCGGAAATGGGCCTCATCTCGCCTGGAGGGGAGAACCTCCTGGATTTTCTCGAGTTGCGGCAGGTCTTCTCGAGTTACGACGGGGACCTCAGGGACCCGCTCTGGTGGCCTCAGGAAAGGCCAGTCCCCATGCGAGTTGCTAGGGGACCTCTCGGGATTCCTCTCCCGTCCATGCCGGGGCCTCAGTCCTTGTGTGGAGTCGGGGCCGGAACCTGAGGATTCCTCTCCAGTGTTGCCATGGATCTTGGGGTGCTTCTGAGTCTCCCCAGGGGAGTCAGGCCTCGTCTCGAGTGGGGGCATGCACGTGCGCTTTCCTCCCGAGCTGCAGCAGTAGTGTCACGCTTCCTGTCACGTGGATCAAGGGATCTGTGGCTTTCCCTCGAGGCTGTCCCTCGAGGCTTTCCCACGAGGCTTTCCCACAGGGCTGTGCCACGTGCCACCTTGGTGTGAGTCGATCCTCGGCGTGAAAGACGAGCCG
Source organism: Budorcas taxicolor (assembly GCF_023091745.1). NCBI lineage: Eukaryota > Metazoa > Chordata > Mammalia > Artiodactyla > Bovidae > Budorcas > Budorcas taxicolor. Next base: position 5,030 of record NW_026291807.1, read on the forward strand.
GTGAAGGGAAAAGAGGTTCCTCTGGAATGGACTGAGACATCTGGGGGACTCTTGGAATGGTGGCACGACCCTGGAGTTCCTCTCGCCGTTCCTGTTGAGAGGGCCTCCTCTTGAGATGCGACGGGAACGCCGGGAACTCTTTCCCGACGAAGCAGGGAAAGGATCCCTCATCTCGAGCTACGAGGCGGAAACGGGGCTCCTCTGGATGTGGGCGGGACCCTCGTGATTCCTCTCGAGTGGAGACGGCTAGGTCGGGGAACTTCTTGATTTGCGCCAAGGGTGTGAAGGACCCTTTGGAAGTTCCAGAGGTGAGGTGTGATCAGCCTCGAGACGCCTCAGCGGAAATGGGCCTCATCTCGCCTGGAGGGGAGAACCTCCTGGATTTTCTCGAGTTGCGGCAGGTCTTCTCGAGTTACGACGGGGACCTCAGGGACCCGCTCTGGTGGCCTCAGGAAAGGCCAGTCCCCATGCGAGTTGCTAGGGGACCTCTCGGGATTCCTCTCCCGTCCATGCCGGGTCCTCAGTCCTTGTGTGGAGTCGGGGCCGGAACCTGAGGATTCCTCTCCAGTGTTGCCATGGATCTTGGGGTGCTTCTGAGTCTCCCCAGGGGAGTCAGGCCTCGTCTCGAGTGGGGGCATGCACGTGCGCTTTCCTCCCGAGCTGCAGCAGTAGTGTCACGCTTCCTGTCACGTGGATCAAGGGATCTGTGGCTTTCCCTCGAGGCTGTCCCTCGAGGCTTTCCCACGAGGCTTTCCCACAGGGCTGTGCCACGTGCCACCTTGGTGTGAGTCGATCCTCGGCGTGAAAGACGAGCCGGTGAAGGGAAAAGAGGTTCCTCTGGAATGGACTGAGACATCTGGGGGACTCTTGGAATGGTGGCACGACCCTGGAGTTCCTCTCGCCGTTCCTGTTGAGAGGGCCTCCTCTTGAGATGCGACGGGAACGCCGGGAACTCTTTCCCGACGAAGCAGGGAGAGGATCCCTCATCTCGAGCTACGAGGCGGAAACGGGGCTCCTCTGGATGTGGGCGGGACCCTCGTGATTCCTCTCGAGTGGAGACGGCTAGGTCGGGGAACTTCTTGATTTGCGCCAAGGGTGTGAAGGACCCTTTGGAAGTTCCAGAGGTGAGGTGTGATCAGCCTCGAGACGCCTCAGCGGAAATGGGCCTCATCTCGCCTGGAGGGGAGAACCTCCTGGATTTTCTCGAGTTGCGGCAGGTCTTCTCGAGTTACGACGGGGACCTCAGGGACCCGCTCTGGTGGCCTCAGGAAAGGCCAGTCCCCATGCGAGTTGCTAGGGGACCTCTCGGGATTCCTCTCCCGTCCATGCCGGGGCCTCAGTCCTTGTGTGGAGTCGGGGCCGGAACCTGAGGATTCCTCTCCAGTGTTGCCATGGATCTTGGGGTGCTTCTGAGTCTCCCCAGGGGAGTCAGGCCTCGTCTCGAGTGGGGGCATGCACGTGCGCTTTCCTCCCGAGCTGCAGCAGTAGTGTCACGCTTCCTGTCACGTGGATCAAGGGATCTGTGGCTTTCCCTCGAGGCTGTCCCTCGAGGCTTTCCCACGAGGCTTTCCCACAGGGCTGTGCCACGTGCCACCTTGGTGTGAGTCGATCCTCGGCGTGAAAGACGAGCCGGTGAAGGGAAAAGAGGTTCCTCTGGAATGGACTGAGACATCTGGGGGACTCTTGGAATGGTGGCCCGACCCTGGAGTTCCTCTCGCCGTTCCTGTTGAGAGGGCCTCCTCTTGAGATGCGACGGGAACGCCGGGAACTCTTTCCCGACGAAGCAGGGAAAGGATCCCTCATCTCGAGCTACGAGGCGGAAACGGGGCTCCTCTGGATGTGGGCGGGACCCTCGTGATTCCTCTCGAGTGGAGACGGCTAGGTCGGGGAACTTCTTGATTTGCGCCAAGGGTGTGAAGGACCCTTTGGAAGTTCCAGAGGTGAGGTGTGATCAGCCTCGAGACGCCTCAGCGGAAATGGGCCTCATCTCGCCTGGAGGGGAGAACCTCCTGGATTTTCTCGAGTTGCGGCAGGTCTTCTCGAGTTACGACGGGGACCTCAGGGACCCGCTCTGGTGGCCTCAGGAAAGGCCAGTCCCCATGCGAGTTGCTAGGGGACCTCTCGGGATTCCTCTCCCGTCCATGCCGGGGCCTCAGTCCTTGTGTGGAGTCGGGGCCGGAACCTGAGGATTCCTCTCCAGTGTTGCCATGGATCTTGGGGTGCTTCTGAGTCTCCCCAGGGGAGTCAGGCCTCGTCTCGAGTGGGGGCATGCACTTGCGCTTTCCTCCCGAGCTGCAGCAGTAGTGTCACGCTTCCTGTCACGTGGATCAAGGGATCTGTGGCTTTCCCTCGAGGCTGTCCCTCGAGGCTTTCCCACGAGGCTTTCCCACAGGGCTGTGCCACGTGCCACCTTGGTGTGAGTCGATCCTCGGCGTGAAAGACGAGCCGGTGAAGGGAAAAGAGGTTCCTCTGGAATGGACTGAGACATCTGGGGGACTCTTGGAATGGTGGCACGACCCTGGAGTTCCTCTCGCCGTTCCTGTTGAGAGGGCCTCCTCTTGAGATGCGACGGGAACGCCGGGAACTCTTTCCCGACGAAGCAGGGAAAGGATCCCTCATCTCGAGCTACGAGGCGGAAACGGGGCTCCTCTGGATGTGGGCGGGACCCTCGTGATTCCTCTCGAGTGGAGACGGCTAGGTCGGGGAACTTCTTGATTTGCGCCAAGGGTGTGAAGGACCCTTTGGAAGTTCCAGAGGTGAGGTGTGATCAGCCTCGAGACGCCTCAGCGGAAATGGGCCTCATCTCGCCTGGAGGGGAGAACCTCCTGGATTTTCTCGAGTTGCGGCAGGTCTTCTCGAGTTACGACGGGGACCTCAGGGACCCGCTCTGGTGGCCTCAGGAAAGGCCAGTCCCCATGCGAGTTGCTAGGGGACCTCTCGGGATTCCTCTCCCGTCCATGCCGGGGCCTCAGTCCTTGTGTGGAGTCGGGGCCGGAACCTGAGGATTCCTCTCCAGTGTTGCCATGGATCTTGGGGTGCTTCTGAGTCTCCCCAGGGGAGTCAGGCCTCGTCTCGAGTGGGGGCATGCACGTGCGCTTTCCTCCCGAGCTGCAGCAGTAGTGTCACGCTTCCTGTCACGTGGATCAAGGGATCTGTGGCTTTCCCTCGAGGCTGTCCCTCGAGGCTTTCCCACGAGGCTTTCCCACAGGGCTGTGCCACGTGCCACCTTGGTGTGAGTCGATCCTCGGCGTGAAAGACGAGCCGGTGAAGGGAAAAGAGGTTCCTCTGGAATGGACTGAGACATCTGGGGGACTCTTGGAATGGTGGCCCGACCCTGGAGTTCCTCTCGCCGTTCCTGTTGAGAGGGCCTCCTCTTGAGATGCGACGGGAACGCCGGGAACTCTTTCCCGACGAAGCAGGGAAAGGATCCCTCATCTCGAGCTACGAGGCGGAAACGGGGCTCCTCTGGATGTGGGCGGGACCCTCGTGATTCCTCTCGAGTGGAGACGGCTAGGTCGGGGAACTTCTTGATTTGCGCCAAGGGTGTGAAGGACCCTTTGGAAGTTCCAGAGGTGAGGTGTGATCAGCCTCGAGACGCCTCAGCGGAAATGGGCCTCATCTCGCCTGGAGGGGAGAACCTCCTGGATTTTCTCGAGTTGCGGCAGGTCTTCTCGAGTTACGACGGGGACCTCAGGGACCCGCTCTGGTGGCCTCAGGAAAGGCCAGTCCCCATGCGAGTTGCTAGGGGACCTCTCGGGATTCCTCTCCCGTCCATGCCGGGGCCTCAGTCCTTGTGTGGAGTCGGGGCCGGAACCTGAGGATTCCTCTCGAGTGTTGCCATGGATCTTGGGGTGCTTCTGAGTCTCCCCAGGGGAGTCAGGCCTCGTCTCGAGTGGGGGCATGCACGTGCGCTTTCCTCCCGAGCTGCAGCAGTAGTGTCACGCTTCCTGTCACGTGGATCAAGGGATCTGTGGCTTTCCCTCGAGGCTGTCCCTCGAGGCTTTCCCACGAGGCTTTCCCACAGGGCTGTGCCACGTGCCACCTTGGTGTGAGTCGATCCTCGGCGTGAAAGACGAGCCGGTGAAGGGAAAAGAGGTTCCTCTGGAATGGACTGAGACATCTGGGGGACTCTTGGAATGGTGGCACGACCCTGGAGTTCCTCTCGCCGTTCCTGTTGAGAGGGCCTCCTCTTGAGATGCGACGGGAACGCCGGGAACTCTTTCCCGACGAAGCAGGGAAAGGATCCCTCATCTCGAGCTACGAGGCGGAAACGGGGCTCCTCTGGATGTGGGCGGGACCCTCGTGATTCCTCTCGAGTGGAGACGGCTAGGTCGGGGAACTTCTTGATTTGCGCCAAGGGTGTGAAGGACCCTTTGGAAGTTCCAGAGGTGAGGTGTGATCAGCCTCGAGACGCCTCAGCGGAAATGGGCCTCATCTCGCCTGGAGGGGAGAACCTCCTGGATTTTCTCGAGTTGCGGCAGGTCTTCTCGAGTTACGACGGGGACCTCAGGGACCCGCTCTGGTGGCCTCAGGAAAGGCCAGTCCCCATGCGAGTTGCTAGGGGACCTCTCGGGATTCCTCTCCCGTCCATGCCGGGGCCTCAGTCCTTGTGTGGAGTCGGGGCCGGAACCTGAGGATTCCTCTCGAGTGTTGCCATGGATCTTGGGGTGCTTCTGAGTCTCCCCAGGGGAGTCAGGCCTCGTCTCGAGTGGGGGCATGCACGTGCGCTTTCCTCCCGAGCTGCAGCAGTAGTGTCACGCTTCCTGTCACGTGGATCAAGGGATCTGTGGCTTTCCCTCGAGGCTGTCCCTCGAGGCTTTCCCACGAGGCTTTCCCACAGGGCTGTGCCACGTGCCACCTTGGTGTGAGTCGATCCTCGGCGTGAAAGACGAGCCGGTGAAGGGAAAAGAGGTTCCTCTGGAATGGACTGAGACATCTGGGGGACTCTTGGAATGGTGGCACGACCCTGGAGTTCCTCTCGCCGTTCCTGTTGAGAGGGCCTCCTCTTGAGATGCGACGGGAACGCCGGGAACTCTTTCCCGACGAAGCAGGGAAAGGATCCCTCATCTCGAGCTACGAGGCGGAAACGGGGCTCCTCTGGATGTGGGCGGGACCCTCGTGATTCCTCTCGAGTGGAGACGGCTAGGTCGGGGAACTTCTTGATTTGCACCAAGGGTGTGAAGGACCCTTTGGAAGTTCCAGAGGTGAGGTGTGATCAGCCTCGAGACGCCTCAGCGGAAATGGGCCTCATCTCGCCTGGAGGGGAGAACCTCCTGGATTTTCTCGAGTTGCGGCAGGTCTTCTCGAGTTACGACGGGGACCTCAGGGACCCGCTCTGGTGGCCTCAGGAAAGGCCAGTCCCCATGCGAGTTGCTAGGGGACCTCTCGGGATTCCTCTCCCGTCCATGCCGGGGCCTCAGTCCTTGTGTGGAGTCGGGGCGGGAACCTGAGGATTCCTCTCCAGTGTTGCCATGGATCTTGGGGTGCTTCTGAGTCTCCCGAGGGGAGTCAGGCCTCGTCTCGAGTGGGGGCATGCACGTGCGCTTTCCTCCCGAGCTGCAGCAGTAGTGTCACGCTTCCTGTCACGTGGATCAAGGGATCTGTGGCTTTCCCTCGAGGCTGTCCCTCGAGGCTTTCCCACGAGGCTTTCCCACAGGGCTGTGCCACGTGCCACCTTGGTGTGAGTCGATCCTCGGCGTGAAAGACGAGCCGGTGAAGGGAAAAGAGGTTCCTCTGGAATGGACTGAGACATCTGGGGGACTCTTGGAATGGTGGCACGACCCTGGAGTTCCTCTCGCCGTTCCTGTTGAGAGGGCCTCCTCTTGAGATGCGACGGGAACGCCGGGAACTCTTTCCCGACGAAGCAGGGAAAGGATCCCTCATCTCGAGCTACGAGGCGGAAACGGGGCTCCTCTGGATGTGGGCGGGACCCTCGTGATTCCTCTCGAGTGGAGACGGCTAGGTCGGGGAACTTCTTGATTTGCACCAAGGGTGTGAAGGACCCTTTGGAAGTTCCAGAGGTGAGGTGTGATCAGCCTCGAGACGCCTCAGCGGAAATGGGCCTCATCTCGCCTGGAGGGGAGAACCTCCTGGATTTTCTCGAGTTGCGGCAGGTCTTCTCGAGTTACGACGGGGACCTCAGGGACCCGCTCTGGTGGCCTCAGGAAAGGCCAGTCCCCATGCGAGTTGCTAGGGGACCTCTCGGGATTCCTCTCCCGTCCATGCCGGGGCCTCAGTCCTTGTGTGGAGTCGGGGCCGGAACCTGAGGATTCCTCTCGAGTGTTGCCATGGATCTTGGGGTGCTTCTGAGTCTCCCCAGGGGAGTCAGGCCTCGTCTCGAGTGGGGGCATGCACGTGCGCTTTCCTCCCGAGCTGCAGCAGTAGTGTCACGCTTCCTGTCACGTGGATCAAGGGATCTGTGGCTTTCCCTCGAGGCTGTCCCTCGAGGCTTTCCCACGAGGCTTTCCCACAGGGCTGTGCCACGTGCCACCTTGGTGTGAGTCGATCCTCGGCGTGAAAGACGAGCCGGTGAAGGGAAAAGAGGTTCCTCTGGAATGGACTGAGACATCTGGGGGACTCTTGGAATGGTGGCACGACCCTGGAGTTCCTCTCGCCGTTCCTGTTGAGAGGGCCTCCTCTTGAGATGCGACGGGAACGCCGGGAACTCTTTCCCGACGAAGCAGGGAAAGGATCCCTCATCTTGAGCTACGAGGCGGAAACGGGGCTCCTCTGGATGTGGGTGGGACCCTCGTGATTCCTCTCGAGTGGAGACGGCTAGGTCGGGGAACTTCTTGATTTGCACCAAGGGTGTGAAGGACCCTTTGGAAGTTCCAGAGGTGAGGTGTGATCAGCCTCGAGACGCCTCAGCGGAAATGGGCCTCATCTCGCCTGGAGGGGAGAACCTCCTGGATTTTCTCGAGTTGCGGCAGGTCTTCTCGAGTTACGACGGGGACCTCAGGGACCCGCTCTGGTGGCCTCAGGAAAGGCCAGTCCCCATGCGAGTTGCTAGGGGACCTCTCGGGATTCCTCTCCCGTCCATGCCGGGGCCTCAGTCCTTGTGTGGAGTCGGGGCCGGAACCTGAGGATTCCTCTCCAGTGTTGCCATGGATCTTGGGGTGCTTCTGAGTCTCCCCAGGGGAGTCAGGCCTCGTCTCGAGTGGGGGCATGCACGTGCGCTTTCCTCCCGAGCTGCAGCAGTAGTGTCACGCTTCCTGTCACGTGGATCAAGGGATCTGTGGCTTTCCCTCGAGGCTGTCCCTCGAGGCTTTCCCACGAGGCTTTCCCACAGGGCTGTGCCACGTGCCACCTTGGTGTGAGTCGATCCTCGGCGTGAAAGACGAGCCGGTGAAGGGAAAAGAGGTTCCTCTGGAATGGACTGAGACATCTGGGGGACTCTTGGAATGGTGGCACGACCCTGGAGTTCCTCTCGCCGTTCCTGTTGAGAGGGCCTCCTCTTGAGATGCGACGGGAACGCCGGGAACTCTTTCCCGACGAAGCAGGGAAAGGATCCCTCATCTCGAGCTACGAGGCGGAAACGGGGCTCCTCTGGATGTGGGCGGGACCCTCGTGATTCCTCTCGAGTGGAGACGGCTAGGTCGGGGAACTTCTTGATTTGCGCCAAGGGTGTGAAGGACCCTTTGGAAGTTCCAGAGGTGAGGTGTGATCAGCCTCGAGACGCCTCAGCGGAAATGGGCCTCATCTCGCCTGGAGGGGAGAACCTCCTGGATTTTCTCGAGTTGCGGCAGGTCTTCTCGAGTTACGACGGGGACCTCAGGGACCCGCTCTGGTGGCCTCAGGAAAGGCCAGTCCCCATGCGAGTTGCTAGGGGACCTCTCGGGATTCCTCTCCCGTCCATGCCGGGGCCTCAGTCCTTGTGTGGAGTCGGGGCCGGAACCTGAGGATTCCTCTCCAGTGTTGCCATGGATCTTGGGGTGCTTCTGAGTCTCCCCAGGGGAGTCAGGCCTCGTCTCGAGTGGGGGCATGCACGTGCGCTTTCCTCCCGAGCTGCAGCAGTAGTGTCACGCTTCCTGTCACGTGGATCAAGGGATCTGTGGCTTTCCCTCGAGGCTGTCCCTCGAGGCTTTCCCACGAGGCTTTCCCACAGGGCTGTGCCACGTGCCACCTTGGTGTGAGTCGATCCTCGGCGTGAAAGACGAGCCGGTGAAGGGAAAAGAGGTTCCTCTGGAATGGACTGAGACATCTGGGGGACTCTTGGAATGGTGGCACGACCCTGGAGTTCCTCTCGCCGTTCCTGTTGAGAGGGCCTCCTCTTGAGATGCGACGGGAACGCCGGGAACTCTTTCCCGACGAAGCAGGGAAAGGATCCCTCATCTCGAGCTACGAGGCGGAAACGGGGCTCCTCTGGATGTGGGCGGGACCCTCGTGATTCCTCTCGAGTGGAGACGGCTAGGTCGGGGAACTTCTTGATTTGCGCCAAGGGTGTGAAGGACCCTTTGGAAGTTCCAGAGGTGAGGTGTGATCAGCCTCGAGACGCCTCAGCGGAAATGGGCCTCATCTCGCCTGGAGGGGAGAACCTCCTGGATTTTCTCGAGTTGCGGCAGGTCTTCTCGAGTTACGACGGGGACCTCAGGGACCCGCTCTGGTGGCCTCAGGAAAGGCCAGTCCCCATGCGAGTTGCTAGGGGACCTCTCGGGATTCCTCTCCCGTCCATGCCGGGGCCTCAGTCCTTGTGTGGAGTCGGGGCCGGAACCTGAGGATGCCTCTCCAGTGTTGCCATGGATCTTGGGGTGCTTCTGAGTCTCCCCAGGGGAGTCAGGCCTCGTCTCGAGTGGGGGCATGCACGTGCGCTTTCCTCCCGAGCTGCAGCAGTAGTGTCACGCTTCCTGTCACGTGGATCAAGGGATCTGCGTCTTTCCCTCGAGGCTGTCCCTCGAGGCTTTCCCACGAGGCTTTCCCACAGGGCTGTGCCACGTGCCACCTTGGTGTGAGTCGATCCTCGGCGTGAAAGACGAGCCGGTGAAGGGAAAAGAGGTTCCTCTGGAATGGACTGAGACATCTGGGGGACTCTTGGAATGGTGGCACGACCCTGGAGTTCCTCTCGCCGTTCCTGTTGAGAGGGCCTCCTCTTGAGATGCGACGGGAACGCCGGGAACTCTTTCCCGACGAAGCAGGGAAAGGATCCCTCATCTCGAGCTACGAGGCGGAAACGGGGCTCCTCTGGATGTGGGCGGGACCCTCGTGATTCCTCTCGAGTGGAGACGGCTAGGTCGGGGAACTTCTTGATTTGCGCCAAGGGTGTGAAGGACCCTTTGGAAGTTCCAGAGGTGAGGTGTGATCAGCCTCGAGACGCCTCAGCGGAAATGGGCCTCATCTCGCCTGGAGGGGAGAACCTCCTGGATTTTCTCGAGTTGCGGCAGGTCTTCTCGAGTTACGACGGGGACCTCAGGGACCCGCTCTGGTGGCCTCAGGAAAGGCCAGTCCCCATGCGAGTTGCTAGGGGACCTCTCGGGATTCCTCTCCCGTCCATGCCGGGGCCTCAGTCCTTGTGTGGAGTCGGGGCCGGAACCTGAGGATTCCTCTCGAGTGTTGCCATGGATCTTGGGGTGCTTCTGAGTCTCCCCAGGGGAGTCAGGCCTCGTCTCGAGTGGGGGCATGCACGTGCGCTTTCCTCCCGAGCTGCAGCAGTAGTGTCACGCTTCCTGTCACGTGGATCAAGGGATCTGTGGCTTTCCCTCGAGGCTGTCCCTCGAGGCTTTCCCACGAGGCTTTCCCACAGGGCTGTGCCACGTGCCACCTTGGTGTGAGTCGATCCTCGGCGTGAAAGACGAGCCGGTGAAGGGAAAAGAGGTTCCTCTGGAATGGACTGAGACATCTGGGGGACTCTTGGAATGGTGGCACGACCCTGGAGTTCCTCTCGCCGTTCCTGTTGAGAGGGCCTCCTCTTGAGATGCGACGGGAACGCCGGGAACTCTTTCCCGACGAAGCAGGGAAAGGATCCCTCATCTCGAGCTACGAGGCGGAAACGGGGCTCCTCTGGATGTGGGCGGGACCCTCGTGATTCCTCTCGAGTGGAGACGGCTAGGTCGGGGAACTTCTTGATTTGCGCCAAGGGTGTGAAGGACCCTTTGGAAGTTCCAGAGGTGAGGTGTGATCAGCCTCGAGACGCCTCAGCGGAAATGGGCCTCATCTCGCCTGGAGGGGAGAACCTCCTGGATTTTCTCGAGTTGCGGCAGGTCTTCTCGAGTTACGACGGGGACCTCAGGGACCCGCTCTGGTGGCCTCAGGAAAGGCCAGTCCCCATGCGAGTTGCTAGGGGACCTCTCGGGATTCCTCTCCCGTCCATGCCGGGGCCTCAGTCCTTGTGTGGAGTCGGGGCCGGAACCTGAGGATGCCTCTCCAGTGTTGCCATGGATCTTGGGGTGCTTCTGAGTCTCCCCAGGGGAGTCAGGCCTCGTCTCGAGTGGGGGCATGCACGTGCGCTTTCCTCCCGAGCTGCAGCAGTAGTGTCACGCTTCCTGTCACGTGGATCAAGGGATCTGCGTCTTTCCCTCGAGGCTGTCCCTCGAGGCTTTCCCACGAGGCTTTCCCACAGGGCTGTGCCACGTGCCACCTTGGTGTGAGTCGATCCTCGGCGTGAAAGACGAGCCGGTGAAGGGAAAAGAGGTTCCTCTGGAATGGACTGAGACATCTGGGGGACTCTTGGAATGGTGGCACGACCCTGGAGTTCCTCTCGCCGTTCCTGTTGAGAGGGCCTCCTCTTGAGATGCGACGGGAACGCCGGGAACTCTTTCCCGACGAAGCAGGGAAAGGATCCCTCATCTCGAGCTACGAGGCGGAAACGGGGCTCCTCTGGATGTGGGCGGGACCCTCGTGATTCCTCTCGAGTGGAGACGGCTAGGTCGGGGAACTTCTTGATTTGCGCCAAGGGTGTGAAGGACCCTTTGGAAGTTCCAGAGGTGAGGTGTGATCAGCCTCGAGACGCCTCAGCGGAAATGGGCCTCATCTCGCCTGGAGGGGAGAACCTCCTGGATTTTCTCGAGTTGCGGCAGGTCTTCTCGAGTTACGACGGGGACCTCAGGGACCCGCTCTGGTGGCCTCAGGAAAGGCCAGTCCCCATGCGAGTTGCTAGGGGACCTCTCGGGATTCCTCTCCCGTCCATGCCGGGGCCTCAGTCCTTGTGTGGAGTCGGGGCCGGAACCTGAGGATTCCTCTCGAGTGTTGCCATGGATCTTGGGGTGCTTCTGAGTCTCCCCAGGGGAGTCAGGCCTCGTCTCGAGTGGGGGCATGCACGTGCGCTTTCCTCCCGAGCTGCAGCAGTAGTGTCACGCTTCCTGTCACGTGGATCAAGGGATCTGTGGCTTTCCCTCGAGGCTGTCCCTCGAGGCTTTCCCACGAGGCTTTCCCACAGGGCTGTGCCACGTGCCACCTTGGTGTGAGTCGATCCTCGGCGTGAAAGACGAGCCGGTGAAGGGAAAAGAGGTTCCTCTGGAATGGACTGAGACATCTGGGGGACTCTTGGAATGGTGGCACGACCCTGGAGTTCCTCTCGCCGTTCCTGTTGAGAGGGCCTCCTCTTGAGATGCGACGGGAACGCCGGGAACTCTTTCCCGACGAAGCAGGGAAAGGATCCCTCATCTCGAGCTACGAGGCGGAAACGGGGCTCCTCTGGATGTGGGCGGGACCCTCGTGATTCCTCTCGAGTGGAGACGGCTAGGTCGGGGAACTTCTTGATTTGCACCAAGGGTGTGAAGGACCCTTTGGAAGTTCCAGAGGTGAGGTGTGATCAGCCTCGAGACGCCTCAGCGGAAATGGGCCTCATCTCGCCTGGAGGGGAGAACCTCCTGGATTTTCTCGAGTTGCGGCAGGTCTTCTCGAGTTACGACGGGGACCTCAGGGACCCGCTCTGGTGGCCTCAGGAAAGGCCAGTCCCCATGCGAGTTGCTAGGGGACCTCTCGGGATTCCTCTCCCGTCCATGCCGGGGCCTCAGTCCTTGTGTGGAGTCGGGGCCGGAACCTGAGGATTCCTCTCCAGTGTTGCCATGGATCTTGGGGTGCTTCTGAGTCTCCCCAGGGGAGTCAGGCCTCGTCTCGAGTGGGGGCATGCACGTGCGCTTTCCTCCCGAGCTGCAGCAGTAGTGTCACGCTTCCTGTCACGTGGATCAAGGGATCTGTGGCTTTCCCTCGAGGCTGTCCCTCGAGGCTTTCCCACGAGGCTTTCCCACAGGGCTGTGCCACGTGCCACCTTGGTGTGAGTCGATCCTCGGCGTGAAAGACGAGCCGGTGAAGGGAAAAGAGGTTCCTCTGGAATGGACTGAGACATCTGGGGGACTCTTGGAATGGTGGCACGACCCTGGAGTTCCTCTCGCCGTTTCTGTTGAGAGGGCCTCCTCTTGAGATGCGACGGGAACGCCGGGAACTCTTTCCCGACGAAGCAGGGAAAGGATCCCTCATCTCGAGCTACGAGGCGGAAACGGGGCTCCTCTGGATGTGGGCGGGACCCTCGTGATTCCTCTCGAGTGGAGACGGCTAGGTCGGGGAACTTCTTGATTTGCACCAAGGGTGTGAAGGACCCTTTCGAAGTTCCAGAGGTGAGGTGTGATCAGCCTCGAGACGCCTCAGCGGAAATGGGCCTCATCTCGCCTGGAGGGGAGAACCTCCTGGATTTTCTCGAGTTGCGGCAGGTCTTCTCGAGTTACGACGGGGACCTCAGGGACCCGCTCTGGTGGCCTCAGGAAAGGCCAGTCCCCATGCGAGTTGCTAGGGGACCTCTCGGGATTCCTCTCCCGTCCATGCCGGGGCCTCAGTCCTTGTGTGGAGTCGGGGCCGGAACCTGAGGATTCCTCTCCAGTGTTGCCATGGATCTTGGGGTGCTTCTGAGTCTCCCCAGGGGAGTCAGGCCTCGTCTCGAGTGGGGGCATGCACGTGCGCTTTCCTCCCGAGCTGCAGCAGTAGTGTCACGCTTCCTGTCACGTGGATCAAGGGATCTGTGGCTTTCCCTCGAGGCTGTCCCTCGAGGCTTTCCCACGAGGCTTTCCCACAGGGCTGTGCCACGTGCCACCTTGGTGTGAGTCGATCCTCGGCGTGAAAGACGAGCCGGTGAAGGGAAAAGAGGTTCCTCTGGAATGGACTGAGATATCTGGGGGACTCTTGGAATGGTGGCACGACCCTGGAGTTCCTCTCGCCGTTCCTGTTGAGAGGGCCTCCTCTTGAGATGCGACGGGAACGCCGGGAACTCTTTCCCGACGAAGCAGGGAAAGGATCCCTCATCTCGAGCTACGAGGCGGAAACGGGGCTCCTCTGGATGTGGGCGGGACCCTCGTGATTCCTCTCGAGTGGAGACGGCTAGGTCGGGGAACTTCTTGATTTGCACCAAGGGTGTGAAGGACCCTTTGGAAGTTCCAGAGGTGAGGTGTGATCAGCCTCGAGACGCCTCAGCGGAAATGGGCCTCATCTCGCCTGGAGGGGAGAACCTCCTGGATTTTCTCGAGTTGCGGCAGGTCTTCTCGAGTTACGACGGGGACCTCAGGGACCCGCTCTGGTGGCCTCAGGAAAGGCCAGTCCCCATGCGAGTTGCTAGGGGACCTCTCGGGATTCCTCTCCCGTCCATGCCGGGGCCTCAGTCCTTGTGTGGAGTCGGGGCCGGAACCTGAGGATTCCTCTCGAGTGTTGCCATGGATCTTGGGGTGCTTCTGAGTCTCCCCAGGGGAGTCAGGCCTCGTCTCGAGAGGGGGCATGCACGTGCGCTTTCCTCCCGAGCTGCAGCAGTAGTGTCACGCTTCCTGTCACGTGGATCAAGGGATCTGTGGCTTTCCCTCGAGGCTGTCCCTCGAGGCTTTCCCACGAGGCTTTCCCACAGGGCTGTGCCACGTGCCACCTTGGTGTGAGTCGATCCTCGGCGTGAAAGACGAGCCGGTGAAGGGAAAAGAGGTTCCTCTGGAATGGACTGAGACATCTGGGGGACTCTTGGAATGGTGGCACGACCCTGGAGTTCCTCTCGCCGTTCCTGTTGAGAGGGCCTCCTCTTGAGATGCGACGGGAACGCCGGGAACTCTTTCCCGACGAAGCAGGGAAAGAATCCCTCATCTCGAGCTACGAGGTGGAAACGGGGCTCCTCTGGATGTGGGCGGGACCCTCGTGATTCCTCTCGAGTGGAGACGGCTAGGTCGGGGAACTTCTTGATTTGCACCAAGGGTGTGAAGGACCCTTTGGAAGTTCCAGAGGTGAGGTGTGATCAGCCTCGAGACGCCTCAGCGGAAATGGGCCTCATCTCGCCTGGAGGGGAGAACCTCCTGGATTTTCTCGAGTTGCGGCAGGTCTTCTCGAGTTACGACGGGGACCTCAGGGACCCGCTCTGGTGGCCTCAGGAAAGGCCAGTCCCCATGCCAGTTGCTAGGGGACCTCTCGGGATTCCTCTCCCGTCCATGCCGGGGCCTCAGTCCTTGTGTGGAGTCGGGGCCGGAACCTGAGGATTCCTCTCCAGTGTTGCCATGGATCTTGGGGTGCTTCTGAGTCTCCCCAGGGGAGTCAGGCCTCGTCTCGAGTGGGGGCATGCACGTGCGCTTTCCTCCCGAGCTGCAGCAGTAGTGTCACGCTTCCTGTCACGTGGATCAAGGGATCTGTGGCTTTCCCTCGAGGCTGTCCCTCGAGGCTTTCCCACGAGGCTTTCCCACAGGGCTGTGCCACGTGCCACCTTGGTGTGAGTCGATCCTCGGCGTGAAAGACGAGCCGGTGAAGGGAAAAGAGGTTCCTCTGGAATGGACTGAGACATCTGGGGGACTCTTGGAATGGTGGCACGACCCTGGAGTTCCTCTCGCCGTTCCTGTTGAGAGGGCCTCCTCTTGAGATGCGACGGGAACGCCGGGAACTCTTTCCCGACGAAGCAGGGAAAGGATCCCTCATCTCGAGCTACGAGGCGGAAACGGGGCTCCTCTGGATGTGGGCGGGACCCTCGTGATTCCTCTCGAGTGGAGACGGCTAGGTCGGGGAACTTCTTGATTTGCACCAAGGGTGTGAAGGACCCTTTCGAAGTTCCAGAGGTGAGGTGTGATCAGCCTCGAGACGCCTCAGCGGAAATGGGCCTCATCTCGCCTGGAGGGGAGAACCTCCTGGATTTTCTCGAGTTGCGGCAGGTCTTCTCGAGTTACGACGGGGACCTCAGGGACCCGCTCTGGTGGCCTCAGGAAAGGCCAGTCCCCATGCGAGTTGCTAGGGGACCTCTCGGGATTCCTCTCCCGTCCATGCCGGGGCCTCAGTCCTTGTGTGGAGTCGGGGCCGGAACCTGAGGATTCCTCTCCAGTGTTGCCATGGATCTTGGGGTGCTTCTGAGTCTCCCCAGGGGAGTCAGGCCTCGTCTCGAGTGGGGGCATGCACGTGCGCTTTCCTCCCGAGCTGCAGCAGTAGTGTCACGCTTCCTGTCACGTGGATCAAGGGATCTGTGGCTTTCCCTCGAGGCTGTCCCTCGAGGCTTTCCCACGAGGCTTTCCCACAGGGCTGTGCCACGTGCCACCTTGGTGTGAGTCGATCCTCGGCGTGAAAGACGAGCCGGTGAAGGGAAAAGAGGTTCCTCTGGAATGGACTGAGACATCTGGGGGACTCTTGGAATGGTGGCACGACCCTGGAGTTCCTCTCGCCGTTCCTGTTGAGAGGGCCTCCTCTTGAGATGCGACGGGAACGCCGGGAACTCTTTCCCGACGAAGCAGGGAAAGGATCCCTCATCTCGAGCTACGAGGCGGAAACGGGGCTCCTCTGGATGTGGGCGGGACCCTCTTGATTCCTCTCGAGTGGAGACGGCTAGGTCGGGGAACTTCTTGATTTGCACCAAGGGTGTGAAGGACCCTTTCGAAGTTCCAGAGGTGAGGTGTGATCAGCCTCGAGACGCCTCAGCGGAAATGGGCCTCATCTCGCCTGGAGGGGAGAACCTCCTGGATTTTCTCGAGTTGCGGCAGGTCTTCTCGAGTTACGACGGGGACCTCAGGGACCCGCTCTGGTGGCCTCAGGAAAGGCCAGTCCCCATGCGAGTTGCTAGGGGACCTCTCGGGATTCCTCTCCCGTCCATGCCGGGGCCTCAGTCCTTGTGTGGAGTCGGGGCCGGAACCTGAGGATTCCTCTCCAGTGTTGCCATGGATCTTGGGGTGCTTCGGAGTCTCCCCAGGGGAGTCAGGCCTCGTCTCGAGTGGGGGCATGCACGTGCGCTTTCCTCCCGAGCTGCAGCAGTAGTGTCACGCTTCCTGTCACGTGGATCAAGGGATCTGTGGCTTTCCCTCGAGGCTGTCCCTCGAGGCTTTCCCACGAGGCTTTCCCACAGGGCTGTGCCACGTGCCACCTTGGTGTGAGTCGATCCTCGGCGTGAAAGACGAGCCGGTGAAGGGAAAAGAGGTTCCTCTGGAATGGACTGAGACATCTGGGGGACTCTTGGAATGGTGGCACGACCCTGGAGTTCCTCTCGCCGTTCCTGTTGAGAGGGCCTCCTCTTGAGATGCGACGGGAACGCCGGGAACTCTTTCCCGACGAAGCAGGGAAAGGATCCCTCATCTCGAGCTACGAGGCGGAAACGGGGCTCCTCTGGATGTGGGCGGGACCCTCGTGATTCCTCTCGAGTGGAGACGGCTAGGTCGGGGAACTTCTTGATTTGCACCAAGGGTGTGAAGGACCCTTTCGAAGTTCCAGAGGTGAGGTGTGATCAGCCTCGAGACGCCTCAGCCGAAATGGGCCTCATCTCGCCTGGAGGGGAGAACCTCCTGGATTTTCTCGAGTTGCGGCAGGTCTTCTCGAGTTACGACGGGGACCTCAGGGACCCGCTCTGGTGGCCTCAGGAAAGGCCAGTCCCCATGCGAGTTGCTAGGGGACCTCTCGGGATTCCTCTCCCGTCCATGCCGGGGCCTCAGTCCTTGTGTGGAGTCGGGGCCGGAACCTGAGGATTCCTCTCCAGTGTTGCCATGGATCTTGGGGTGCTTCGGAGTCTCCCCAGGGGAGTCAGGCCTCGTCTCGAGTGGGGGCATGCACGTGCGCTTTCCTCCCGAGCTGCAGCAGTAGTGTCACGCTTCCTGTCACGTGGATCAAGGGATCTGTGGCTTTCCCTCGAGGCTGTCCCTCGAGGCTTTCCCACGAGGCTTTCCCACAGGGCTGTGCCACGTGCCACCTTGGTGTGAGTCGATCCTCGGCGTGAAAGACGACCCGGTGAAGGGAAAAGAGGTTCCTCTGGAATGGACTGAGACATCTGGGGGACTCTTGGAATGGTGGCACGACCCTGGAGTTCCTCTCGCCGTTCCTGTTGAGAGGGCCTCCTCTTGAGATGCGACGGGAACGCCGGGAACTCTTTCCCGACGAAGCAGGGAAAGGATCCCTCATCTCGAGCTACGAGGCGGAAACGGGGCTCCTCTGGATGTGGGCGGGACCCTCGTGATTCCTCTCGAGTGGAGACGGCTAGGTCGGGGAACTTCTTGATTTGCACCAAGGGTGTGAAGGACCCTTTCGAAGTTCCAGAGGTGAGGTGTGATCAGCCTCGAGACGTCTCAGCCGAAATGGGCCTCATCTCGCCTGGAGGGGAGAACCTCCTGGATTTTCTCGAGTTGCGGCAGGTCTTCTCGAGTTACGACGGGGACCTCAGGGACCCGCTCTGGTGGCCTCAGGAAAGGCCAGTCCCCATGCGAGTTGCTAGGGGACCTCTCGGGATTCCTCTCCCGTCCATGCCGGGGCCTCAGTCCTTGTGTGGAGTCGGGGCCGGAACCTGAGGATTCCTCTCCAGTGTTGCCATGGATCTTGGGGTGCTTCTGAGTCTCCCCAGGGGAGTCAGGCCTCGTCTCGAGTGGGGGCATGCACGTGCGCTTTCCTCCCGAGCTGCAGCAGTAGTGTCACGCTTCCTGTCACGTGGATCAAGGGATCTGTGGCTTTCCCTCGAGGCTGTCCCTCGAGGCTTTCCCACGAGGCTTTCCCACAGGGCTGTGCCACGTGCCACCTTGGTGTGAGTCGATCCTCGGCGTGAAAGACGAGCCGGTGAAGGGAAAAGAGGTTCCTCTGGAATGGACTGAGACATCTGGGGGACTCTTGGAATGGTGGCACGACCCTGGAGTTCCTCTCGCCGTTCCTGTTGAGAGGGCCTCCTCTTGAGATGCGACGGGAACGCCGGGAACTCTTTCCCGACGAAGCAGGGAAAGGATCCCTCATCTCGAGCTACGAGGCGGAAACGGGGCTCCTCTGGATGTGGGCGGGACCCTCGTGATTCCTCTCGAGTGGAGACGGCTAGGTCGGGGAACTTCTTGATTTGCACCAAGGGTGTGAAGGACCCTTTGGAAGTTCCAGAGGTGAGGTGTGATCAGCCTCGAGACGCCTCAGCGGAAATGGGCCTCATCTCGCCTGGAGGGGAGAACCTCCTGGATTTTCTCGAGTTGCGGCAGGTCTTCTCGAGTTACGACGGGGACCTCAGGGACCCGCTCTGGTGGCCTCAGGAAAGGCCAGTCCCCATGCGAGTTGCTAGGGGACCTCTCGGGATTCCTCTCCCGTCCATGCCGGGGCCTCAGTCCTTGTGTGGAGTCGGGGCCGGAACCTGAGGATTCCTCTCCAGTGTTGCCATGGATCTTGGGGTGCTTCTGAGTCTCCCCAGGGGAGTCAGGCCTCGTCTCGAGTGGGGGCATGCACGTGCGCTTTCCTCCCGAGCTGCAGCAGTAGTGTCACGCTTCCTGTCACGTGGATCAAGGGATCTGTGGCTTTCCCTCGAGGCTGTCCCTCGAGGCTTTCCCACGAGGCTTTCCCACAGGGCTGTGCCACGTGCCACCTTGGTGTGAGTCGATCCTCGGCGTGAAAGACGAGCCGGTGAAGGGAAAAGAGGTTCCTCTGGAATGGACTGAGACATCTGGGGGACTCTTGGAATGGTGGCACGACCCTGGAGTTCCTCTCGCCGTTCCTGTTGAGAGGGCCTCCTCTTGAGATGCGACGGGAACGCCGGGAACTCTTTCCCGACGAAGCAGGGAAAGGATCCCTCATCTCGAGCTACGAGGCGGAAACGGGGCTCCTCTGGATGTGGGCGGGACCCTCGTGATTCCTCTCGAGTGGAGACGGCTAGGTCGGGGAACTTCTTGATTTGCACCAAGGGTGTGAAGGACCCTTTGGAAGTTCCAGAGGTGAGGTGTGATCAGCCTCGAGACGCCTCAGCGGAAATGGGCCTCATCTCGCCTGGAGGGGAGAACCTCCTGGATTTTCTCGAGTTGCGGCAGGTCTTCTCGAGTTACGACGGGGACTTCAGGGACCCGCTCTGGTGGCCTCAGGAAAGGCCAGTCCCCATGCGAGTTGCTAGGGGACCTCTCGGGATTCCTCTCCCGTCCATGCCGGGGCCTCAGTCCTTGTGTGGAGTCGGGGCCGGAACCTGAGGATTCCTCTCCAGTGTTGCCATGGATCTTGGGGTGCTTCGGAGTCTCCCCAGGGGAGTCAGGCCTCGTCTCGAGTGGGGGCATGCACGTGCGCTTTCCTCCCGAGCTGCAGCAGTAGTGTCACGCTTCCTGTCACGTGGATCAAGGGATCTGTGGCTTTCCCTCGAGGCTGTCCCTCGAGGCTTTCCCACGAGGCTTTCCCACAGGGCTGTGCCACGTGCCACCTTGGTGTGAGTCGATCCTCGGCGTGAAAGACGACCCGGTGAAGGGAAAAGAGGTTCCTCTGGAATGGACTGAGACATCTGGGGGACTCTTGGAATGGTGGCACGACCCTGGAGTTCCTCTCGCCGTTCCTGTTGAGAGGGCCTCCTCTTGAGATGCGACGGGAACGCCGGGAACTCTTTCCCGACGAAGCAGGGAAAGGATCCCTCATCTCGAGCTACGAGGCGGAAACGGGGCTCCTCTGGATGTGGGCGGGACCCTCGTGATTCCTCTCGAGTGGAGACGGCTAGGTCGGGGAACTTCTTGATTTGCACCAAGGGTGTGAAGGACCCTTTCGAAGTTCCAGAGGTGAGGTGTGATCAGCCTCGAGACGT
Source organism: Budorcas taxicolor (assembly GCF_023091745.1). NCBI lineage: Eukaryota > Metazoa > Chordata > Mammalia > Artiodactyla > Bovidae > Budorcas > Budorcas taxicolor. Next base: position 24,948 of record NW_026291807.1, read on the forward strand.
CTCAGCCGAAATGGGCCTCATCTCGCCTGGAGGGGAGAACCTCCTGGATTTTCTCGAGTTGCGGCAGGTCTTCTCGAGTTACGACGGGGACCTCAGGGACCCGCTCTGGTGGCCTCAGGAAAGGCCAGTCCCCATGCGAGTTGCTAGGGGACCTCTCGGGATTCCTCTCCCGTCCATGCCGGGGCCTCAGTCCTTGTGTGGAGTCGGGGCCGGAACCTGAGGATTCCTCTCCAGTGTTGCCATGGATCTTGGGGTGCTTCTGAGTCTCCCCAGGGGAGTCAGGCCTCGTCTCGAGTGGGGGCATGCACGTGCGCTTTCCTCCCGAGCTGCAGCAGTAGTGTCACGCTTCCTGTCACGTGGATCAAGGGATCTGTGGCTTTCCCTCGAGGCTGTCCCTCGAGGCTTTCCCACGAGGCTTTCCCACAGGGCTGTGCCACGTGCCACCTTGGTGTGAGTCGATCCTCGGCGTGAAAGACGAGCCGGTGAAGGGAAAAGAGGTTCCTCTGGAATGGACTGAGACATCTGGGGGACTCTTGGAATGGTGGCACGACCCTGGAGTTCCTCTCGCCGTTCCTGTTGAGAGGGCCTCCTCTTGAGATGCGACGGGAACGCCGGGAACTCTTTCCCGACGAAGCAGGGAAAGGATCCCTCATCTCGAGCTACGAGGCGGAAACGGGGCTCCTCTGGATGTGGGCGGGACCCTCGTGATTCCTCTCGAGTGGAGACGGCTAGGTCGGGGAACTTCTTGATTTGCACCAAGGGTGTGAAGGACCCTTTGGAAGTTCCAGAGGTGAGGTGTGATCAGCCTCGAGACGCCTCAGCGGAAATGGGCCTCATCTCGCCTGGAGGGGAGAACCTCCTGGATTTTCTCGAGTTGCGGCAGGTCTTCTCGAGTTACGACGGGGACTTCAGGGACCCGCTCTGGTGGCCTCAGGAAAGGCCAGTCCCCATGCGAGTTGCTAGGGGACCTCTCGGGATTCCTCTCCCGTCCATGCCGGGGCCTCAGTCCTTGTGTGGAGTCGGGGCCGGAACCTGAGGATTCCTCTCCAGTGTTGCCATGGATCTTGGGGTGCTTCGGAGTCTCCCCAGGGGAGTCAGGCCTCGTCTCGAGTGGGGGCATGCACGTGCGCTTTCCTCCCGAGCTGCAGCAGTAGTGTCACGCTTCCTGTCACGTAGATCAAGGGATCTGTGGCTTTCCCTCGAGGCTGTCCCTCGAGGCTTTCCCACGAGGCTTTCCCACAGGGCTGTGCCACGTGCCACCTTGGTGTGAGTCGATCCTCGGCGTGAAAGACGAGCCGGTGAAGGGAAAAGAGGTTCCTCTGGAATGGACTGAGACATCTGGGGGACTCTTGGAATGGTGGCACGACCCTGGAGTTCCTCTCGCCGTTCCTGTTGAGAGGGCCTCCTCTTGAGATGCGACGGGAACGCCGGGAACTCTTTCCCCGACGAAGCAGGGAAAGGATCCCTCATCTCGAGCTACGAGGCGGGAAACGGGGCTCCTCTGGATGTGGGCGGGACCCTCGTGATTCCTCTCGAGTGGAGACGGCTAGGTCGGGGAACTTCTTGATTTGCACCAAGGGTGTGAAGGACCCTTTGGAAGTTCCAGAGGTGAGGTGTGATCAGCCTCGAGACGCCTCAGCGGAAATGGGCCTCATCTCGCCTGGAGGGGAGAACCTCCTGGATTTTCTCGAGTTGCGGCAGGTCTTCTCGAGTTACGACGGGGACTTCAGGGACCCGCTCTGGTGGCCTCAGGAAAGGCCAGTCCCCATGCGAGTTGCTAGGGGACCTCTCGGGATTCCTCTCCCGTCCATGCCGGGGCCTCAGTCCTTGTGTGGAGTCGGGGCCGGAACCTGAGGATTCCTCTCCAGTGTTGCCATGGATCTTGGGGTGCTTCGGAGTCTCCCCAGGGGAGTCAGGCCTCGTCTCGAGTGGGGGCATGCACGTGCGCTTTCCTCCCGAGCTGCAGCAGTAGTGTCACGCTTCCTGTCACGTGGATCAAGGGATCTGTGGCTTTCCCTCGAGGCTGTCCCTCGAGGCTTTCCCACGAGGCTTTCCCACAGGGCTGTGCCACGTGCCACCTTGGTGTGAGTCGATCCTCGGCGTGAAAGACGACCCGGTGAAGGGAAAAGAGGTTCCTCTGGAATGGACTGAGACATCTGGGGGACTCTTGGAATGGTGGCACGACCCTGGAGTTCCTCTCGCCGTTCCTGTTGAGAGGGCCTCCTCTTGAGATGCGACGGGAACGCCGGGAACTCTTTCCCGACGAAGCAGGGAAAGGATCCCTCATCTCGAGCTACGAGGCGGAAACGGGGCTCCTCTGGATGTGGGCGGGACCCTCGTGATTCCTCTCGAGTGGAGACGGCTAGGTCGGGGAACTTCTTGATTTGCACCAAGGGTGTGAAGGACCCTTTCGAAGTTCCAGAGGTGAGGTGTGATCAGCCTCGAGACGTCTCAGCCGAAATGGGCCTCATCTCGCCTGGAGGGGAGAACCTCCTGGATTTTCTCGAGTTGCGGCAGGTCTTCTCGAGTTACGACGGGGACCTCAGGGACCCGCTCTGGTGGCCTCAGGAAAGGCCAGTCCCCATGCGAGTTGCTAGGGGACCTCTCGGGATTCCTCTCCCGTCCATGCCGGGGCCTCAGTCCTTGTGTGGAGTCGGGGCCGGAACCTGAGGATTCCTCTCCAGTGTTGCCATGGATCTTGGGGTGCTTCTGAGTCTCCCCAGGGGAGTCAGGCCTCGTCTCGAGTGGGGGCATGCACGTGCGCTTTCCTCCCGAGCTGCAGCAGTAGTGTCACGCTTCCTGTCACGTGGATCAAGGGATCTGTGGCTTCCCTCGAGGCTGTCCCTCGAGGCTTTCCCACGAGGCTTTCCCACAGGGCTGTGCCAACGTGCCACCTTGGTGTGAGTCGATCCTCGGCGTGAAAGACGAGCCGGTGAAGGGAAAAGAGGTTCCTCTGGAATGGACTGAGACATCTGGGGGACTCTTGGAATGGTGGCACGACCCTGGAGTTCCTCTCGCCGTTCCTGTTGAGAGGGCCTCCTCTTGAGATGCGACGGGAACGCCGGGAACTCTTTCCCGACGAAGCAGGGAAAGGATCCCTCATCTCGAGCTACGAGGCGGAAACGGGGCTCCTCTGGATGTGGGCGGGACCCTCGTGATTCCTCTCGAGTGGAGACGGCTAGGTCGGGGAACTTCTTGATTTGCACCAAGGGTGTGAAGGACCCTTTGGAAGTTCCAGAGGTGAGGTGTGATCAGCCTCGAGACGCCTCAGCGGAAATGGGCCTCATCTCGCCTGGAGGGGAGAACCTCCTGGATTTTCTCGAGTTGCGGCAGGTCTTCTCGAGTTACGACGGGGACCCTCAGGGACCCGCTCTGGTGGCCTCAGGAAAGGCCAGTCCCCATGCGAGTTGCTAGGGGACCTCTCGGGATTCCTCTCCCGTCCATGCCGGGGCCTCAGTCCTTGTGTGGAGTCGGGGCCGGAACCTGCTGAGGATTCCTCTCGAGTGTTGCCATGGATCTTGGGGTGCTTCTGAGTCTCCCCAGGGGAGTCAGGCCTCGTCTCGAGTGGGGGCATGCACGTGCGCTTTCCTCCCGAGCTGCAGCAGTAGTGTCACGCTTCCTGTCACGTGGATCAAGGGATCTGTGGCTTTCCCTCGAGGCTGTCCCTCGAGGCTTTCCCACGAGGCTTTTCCCACAGGGCTGTGCCACGTGCCACCTTGGTGTGAGTCGATCCTCGGCGTGAAAGACGAGCCGGTGAAGGGAAAAGAGGTTCCTCTGGAATGGACTGAGACATCTGGGGGACTCTTGGAATGGTGGCACGACCCTGGAGTTCCTCTCGCCGTTCCTGTTGAGAGGGCCTCCTCTTGAGATGCGACGGGAACGCGGGAACTCTTTCCCGACGAAGCAGGGAGAGGATCCCTCATCTCGAGCTACGAGGCGGAAACGGGGCTCCTCTGGATGTGGGCGGGACCCTCGTGATTCCTCTCGAGTGGAGACGGCTAGGTCGGGGAACTTCTTGATTTGCACCAAGGGTGTGAAGGACCCTTTGGAAGTTCCAGAGGTGAGGTGTGATCAGCCTCGAGACGCCTCAGCGGAAATGGGCCTCATCTCGCCTGGAGGGGAGAACCTCCTGGATTTTCTCGAATTGCGGCAGGTCTTCTCGAGTTACGACGGGGACTTCAGGGACCCGCTCTGGTGGCCTCAGGAAAGGCCAGTCCCCATGCGAGTTGCTAGGGAACCTCTCG